>NW_026880279.1:0-29740 GCF_032173495.1 Musca vetustissima
TTTCAACGATCAACTGCCCAATAGGCGTGGATTTTTTAAAGCAGATTTTTCAACGATCAACTGCCCAATAGGCGTGGATTTTTTAAAGCAGATTTTTCAACGATCAACTGCCCAATAGGCGTGGATTTTTTAAAGCAGATTTTTCAAGGACCAACGTAGATTTTTTGAAGTCCAATTCTCAGGGACAGTCCGAGCGATCGGTATAGTTTTTTCAATAATAATAATTAGGGAATATCTGAGCGTATCTTGATTGAAGATTTTTTTCTAACAAATGTGACATTGTATGTGTTGTTTCATCTGTTCTTGCAACGCTTGTTAATTTTTCTTGCTCCTTCTCATTTATCCGCCCACTTCCTTGACTAATGTTAATGTTCAGCTGACAATTAACGCCCCCCAAAACTGTAACAGAAACATTCGTCCCGATTTTTGCCCAAGAGACAATTTTCACAGATACAACATTTCAAAATATAACAACAAAAAATGAAAGGAGAAACATATTTAAATGTTCTCCACCCTCCCCAAAATTTTGTTCGATTTCAAATACAACAGTAATTGGATCTTTACATGATTTACAAGCCATCACCTCTCTCTACTGATATGCCCTCCATGGGTACCCAAATACCCCGGTGCTGTCAATCGATTGACACTCTTCCATATGCTACCAATCAGTTTTAATTCATGCATAAATGAATGTTAAACAGTGGGTGGGTGTATACCACAACAACAACACTGAACACCGAATTCCATACCAATTTGACTAATATGCCTCCTGGTCATGGTTTTTTCTTCTTTTTCTAGAGTGCTGGGGTGGGATATGCAGTGAAAAATGAGTTGAAACATCACTTTCATATGTTCGTGGCTGCTACATTTTAGCGCATCAAATTGACTATGTTTATGCGTTCGGAAGGGGGATTGGCTGCTATGCCACTAGAATCCACAAATGTGGATGCCACACATGTCCCTGTTTTGTCGCCAGTGTGTTTTTACACACTTGAACAATTAATAAAAAGCAATTGGAGTTGGAAAAATTAAAGGCGTTTACAGTTCACTTCAGTCGGGCAATTAATTTTCAATTTGAATTAATTGGGTTCAAATTTGTGAAGTTCGAACGAAAATATGTGTCAAGAGATAGTAGAATATATGTGAGGGTTTTTAAGCCTATTGGGCAGACAGTCCTTGAAAAATCTGCTTTAAAAAGTCCAAGTCTTTTGGGCATATAGATCGTTTTTGAAGCCTTAATAAGCCGTAGATTTTTTAATTTTTTTATATCCTTCACCACACTTTGGTACAGCGTATTATGTCTTTGGGCATATGTTTGTAACACTCAAAAGGAATCGAGATAGAACCAGTGAGCGGAGCAGTATAGTCGGACGAGGCCAACCATACGATACCCTACACAACTACCACAGAACTCCTTCTTTCTGCGAAGTTTTATTCCGAGTCTGGGTAATATTTCGTGATAGTTGCACCCTCTTGCCCGATTAGAGGTCAACAGCACCTCTTCCTTAGACTGACATATTTTCTCAGTATTACCAAAATTCAAAATTACCATATTCCCTTCACCGTGGGTTGTGTTGTGATGTTCGGCTTATAATTGTAACCTATAGATCGAATCGAAAAAAAACACAAAAAAAAAAATAAGTTTTCGGTCCACTTCATCCCAAAATTATTATCTGATCATCACCAAAAATTGTAGGCGATGTCCTTGACCATAACTGGATCCTCATGAAAAATTTCAAAGCGATCAGCGCTATATTTCCGCCCTCTAGTGTGGTAATGGTTTATTAAATTATATCTAAATACGTAAGCACCTATAATTATTTACGTGTAATTCCCACATCCGAGTACATACGATAATATAATCGATTAAAAGGTCAACCACTCCTCTTGGATATACTATCCAAATCTCGGGTCTAAATCCTTCTGGGGTAAATATTTACGCTATAGAATACAAATTTTGTCATTTTTCAAACAAAAGTCTGTGTCCATTTGACCCGCTAAATATTGACTGATTTTTATCAAAACAGGCATACTTATACCTTAGCCCGATCCCCTTCTCCGTGTAAAAAATCGCGATGTTTGAGCCATAAATGCGGCCCCTGGAACGACCAGAAAATCAGACAAAAATAAAGTTTCTTGTCAATTTCATTCCGTAAATTTTAACCGATCTTTACCAAAAACAATAGGGGTCTTCATTGGCCAGAACCCATCCTACATGCAAAATTTCGTAAAGATTGGTCCATAACTGTGACCTGTATCGTGTTCACAAATTATAATGGACAAACGGACGGACGGACACACATGTCTAGATCGACTCAGCTAGTCGGGATAAGATGATCGGTATACTTAAAGGTGGGTCCAGGACCAATATTTCGCGGCGCTTTACACTTTTGGGGCTGCACAAAGATATAATACCCTGACAACATAGTTGTGTAGGGTATAAAAATGGTTTCCTTTGAGAATATCATATAATCACTTTCTGAGCCCCCATATATATTTGCATTCGATTTAAGGTAAATGGTGCACCAAAGTCCCTTAATATCTTTCGATTAGCACGAAATTTGGCACCGAGTACTGAATTAAGCCTGGAATGATGTGTTGTACGTTTCGTGGAAATCGGTTCAGATTTATATATAGCTCCCATATATATTTTCATCCGATTTAAGGTACATGGTGCACCAAAGTCCCTTAATATCTTTTTATAAGGACGAAATTTGGCACTACGTACTAGAATGATGCGTACTAAGTTACGTGAAAATCGGTTCAGATTTACATATAGCACCCATACTGAATAAAGTCTGGAATGATGAGTGATGAGTTTCGAGAAAATCGGTTCAGGTTTAGATATTGCTCCCATATATATATATATATATATATTTTTTTTTTTTGTCCGATTTTATGTAAATAGTGCACCAAAGTCCGTATATATCCTTCGATTTGCCCGAAATTTGGCATGGCGTACTGAATTAAGTCTGGAATGATGAGTGATGAGTTTTGAGAACATCGGTTCAGATTTAGATATAGCTCCCATATATATTGTCGTCCGATTTAATAGAAATGGTGCACCAAAGTCCCTAGGTATCTTACGATTTGCACGGAATTTGGCACAGCGTAATGAATTAGGTCTAGAATTATGTGTGTTAAGTTTCCTGAAAATCGGTTCAGATTTAGATATAGCTCCCATATATTTTACGATTTATTTTTCGATTTTACATAAATGGTGCACCAAACTCTTAATGTTTGTCCGATTAACACGAAATTTTGCACAACGAATCAAATTGAGACTTGAATGACGTTATTGGGTTTTGTTGAAACCATAAAGACATGAGTATGTTCCTTCGATAATATGTATAATATACCCAAAGTGGTGAAGGGTATCATATAGTCGGCCCAGTCCGACTTTACTGCTTCCCTTACTGGTTTATTTTGAATCCAGGACTTGTGTTGATGCTTTAAAATTTATTTTTAAAAAATCAAAGCCTTATAATTGCTGGAATTTATTTATCATGGTCCCGAAAATTAGTTTTGCCTGCATCGGAACCGCTTAGATCATATAATTTCCAAATTAATTTATTTATCTATGCTCAATCTAATTTTCAGCCTAGATTGGGTGGTCCTTGATAGAACTTCTGAAAATAATTTACTTTAATTTAATTTAGTTATCCATGCCATAAGAAAAAACCTCTTTGAAATCGGGACAGCAAGGTCATTTGGCAAATTATCAGCCATAACTACAACTAATAGATTTATTCACACCTTTTGACAATTAAACACCTGAGGACAACAATTCTCCTGTCCGACAAGACCACCTTGGTAATGTTTGCCCAAACCGAATACATATTGCAATTTTGTTGTTGTTGTGATTGCAAAAATAAATTATTTAATTGATTACTACCGTAGAACAAGACAATTAACCATGTTCGGTGACAATTGCCATATTTGCACACACACAGCACCATTTCAAAACCTCAACACCACGCACAAACCCAGACAGCTCCCTGTCAAAGAAAGAATAAAATTGTCAAGCCTGATTGACCGAAAAAAAATTAAAACCATGAAAATCGAAATTAAGACAGTTGAGATTTCCGATGAAAATCTCCGGCCGAACAAATGAACTAATCAGAAAATCGGATAGCAAAAAAAAAAAACTATTCGGGTGACAAAGTAGATTTTCGTCGTGAATAGGAAAATGATCACATTATTTGGCATTGACGTGACAATTTTCGATTCTGTGACATTTTCACTAATCGGTGTCAATGGAGGAAACAGAGTTTTAGAAAAAAACAGGATCTCTTGTTGATTCCCATATATTTTTGTCGGGAATACAAGGTTATTTATTGTTAAACATTAAGGTTTCTGCATTGTCAGGGGAATTAAGGCCAACCCGGGGGATTGGCAGACAGGCGGACAGACGGCCAGAAATATTTAGCCAAAAACATTTGTAAACAAGGTCTAACAATATTTACAATTGTTTGGCATCGACAATGACAAATCAATGACATTTGGCCTTAAGGCTAATACAGGCATACGTACACAATCACGCACACACACATACACACCAAAAATGTTGGCAAGCCTTTTGTTCGGCTGGGTTGGAAGTTCCTGTTGAGGATAATGAAAATTCTATGAATATTGAAATCACACACAACAAAAACAGGAGACGTCATAGAGTCTCGCCATGGCTTATTAAGGCTACAAAATTATATCGTCTAAGCCATTATCGATGTCATCGTGATGTAGTAAGCCAATGTACATGGTAGTAAATTTTTTGGTAGGACATGATGAAACATTTGATGCCCTGTAAGCCATGAACAATGACAATGATATATTGATTTATTTCTCAAATCCTTTGTTCGGAGCAAAAAAAAAGGTAATCTCTTGCTCTCGAACTACCGAGCTAATTGTAGATGTTAGTAATTTAACGAAGTGATGACAGTGGGACAAAATAGAAAACCAAAATTGGCAACACACACAAGACGTACATTAAACCAGTAAGGAAAGTAGTAAAGTCTGACTGAGCCGACTATATGATACCCTTCACCACTTTGGGTATATTGTATATCTAAATCCGAATCGATTTTCTCGAAACTCATCACTCATAATTTCAGACTTAATTCAGTACGCTATGTCAAATTTCGTGCAAATCGAAGGATATTAAGCGACTTTGGTGCACTATTTATCTAAAATCGGACGAAAATATATATTGGAGCTATATCTAAACCTGAACCGATTTTCATGAAATTTAACACATATCGTTCTATACTTCATTCAGTACGCTATGCCAAATTTCGTGCAAATCGAATGATACATAGGTACTTTGGTGCACCATTTACCTAAAATCGGACGAAAATATTTATCAGAGCTATATCTAAATCTGAACCGATTTTCTCGAAACTTAACACACATCGTTCTAGACTTAATTCAGTTCGTTGTGCCAAATTTCGTGAAAATCGAAAGATATTTATGGACTTTGGTGCACCATTTACCTTAAATCGGACGAAAATATATATGGGAGCTATATCTAAATTTGAACCGATTTTCTCGAAACGCATCACTCATCAATCTAGACTTAATTCAGTACGCCATGCCAAATTTCGTGCAAATCTAGGGATATTTAGCGACTTTGGTGCATCATTTACATAAAATCGGACGAAAATATATATGGGAGCTATATCTAAATCTGAGCCGATTTGCTCGAAATTAAACACACACCGTTCTAGACTTAGTTCAGTTCGCTGTGCCAAATTTCGTGGAAATCGAAAGATATATAGGGACATTGGGCTCCATTTACATAAAATCGGACGAAAATATATATGAGAGCTATATCTAAATCGCAACCGATTTTTACGAAATTTAACACATATCGTTCTAGACTTAATTCAGCACACTTTGCCAAATTTCGTGCAAATCAAAGGATATATAGGGGCTTTGGTGCACCATTTACATAAATTCGGACGAAAATATATATGGGAGCTATATTGAAATCTGAACCGATTTCCTCGAAACTCATCATTCATCATTCCAGACTTAATTCAGTACGCTATTCCAAATTTTGTGCAAATCGAAGGACTTTGATGCTCCATTTACATAAAATCGGGCGAAAATATATATGGGAGGTATATCGAAATCTGAACCGATTTTCCCAATATCAATAGGGTTCGTCCTCGGGCCAAATAAATGAGCTGTGCCAAAATTTTATCCATTTCGAATCAAAAATGCGACCTTTACTTTGTTCACAATTTAACATGGACAGAAGGACGGACATGCATAAATCGGCTTAAAAAGTGATTCTATTCGCAAAAGGAACCATGTGTCTATCTCGTTTGCTTTTGCCTGTTACAGACATATGCACAACGACATAATACCCTGTACTACAGTGTGGTGAAGGGTATAATTATGACTTGAGGTTCGTGAATGTAACCTCTAAATTGCAGCATTCTGGGGATGTTCCATCCCACCATGCTTCGTCTATATGGGTCCACTTTTCGGAGTTTTTAGGAAAAACATCCATAAACATTTCTGAAATTTGTATTTCATGTATATCGGCAGCCATTCAGGCATCTTTTCCATATAATTATATCCTACACAACTATGTTGTCAGGGTATTATAGCTTTGTGCAGCCCCAAACCGCGAAATATTGGTCCTAGACCCACCTTTAAGTATACCGATCGTCATATCTCGACTAGCTGAGTCGATCTAGACATGTGTGTCCGTCCGTCCGTTTGTCCATTATAATTTGTAAACACGATACAGGCCACAGTTATGGACCAATTTTCACACAATTTAGCATGTAGGATGGGTTCTGGCCAATGAAGACCCCTATTGTTTTTTGTAAAGATAGATTAATATTTAGGGGAAGAAATGGTCCAAAAACCTTATTATACCCTTCACCACACTGTGGTACAGGGTATTATGTCTTTGTGCATATGTTTGTAACATGCAAAAGGAAACGAGATAGACACATGGTTCCTTTTGAGAATATGCATAGAATCACTTTCTAAGTCGATTTATGCATGTCCGTCCGTCCGTCCGTCCGTCTGTCCGTCTGTCTGTCCATGTATTTTTGTGAGCAAAGTACAGGTCGCATTTATGATCCGATTTGGATGAAATTTGGCACAGCTCATATGTTTGGCCCAAGGACGAACCCTTTTGAAATTGGGGAAAATCGGTTCAGATTTAGATATAGCTCCCATATATATTTTCGTCCAATTTTATGTAAATGGTGTACCATAGTCCCTATATATTTTTCGAATTGCACGAAATTTGGCATAGCGTACGGAATTAAGTCTAAAATAGTGTGTGCAATGTTTCGTAAAAATCGGTTCAGATTTATATATCTCCAATATATAGTTTCGTCCGATTTTATGTAAATAGTGCACCACAATCTCTACATAACTTTCGATTTGCACGAAATTTGGCATAGTGTACTAAATAGGGTGTAGAATGATGTGTGCTAAGTTTTAAGAAAATCGGTTCAGATTTAGATATAGCTCCCATATATATTTTCGTCCGATTTTATGTAAATGGTGTCCTAAATTCCCTATATATCTTTCGATTTGCACGAAATTTGGCACATCGTATGGAATTTAGACTTGAGTGATGTGGGCTAAGTTTCGAGAAAATCGGTTCAGATTTAGATATAGCTCCCATATATATTTTCGTCCGATTTAAGGTAAATGGTGCACCAAAGTACCTATATATCATTCGATTTCCACGAAATTTGGTAAGCGTACTAAATTAAGTCGAGAGTGATGTGTTTTAAGTTTCCCGAAAATCGGTACCGATTTAGATATAGCTCCCATATATATTTTCGTCCGATTTTAGGTAAATAGTCCACCAAAGTCCCTATATATCCTTCACTTTCCACGGAATTTGGAATAGCGTATTGAATTAAGTCTAGAGTGATGTGTGCTAAGTTTCGAGAAAATCGGTTCAGATTTAGATATAGCTCCATATATATTTCCGTCCGATTTTATGTAAATGGTGCGCCAAAGTCTCTATATATCTTTCGATTTGCACGAAATTTGGCACAATGTACTTAATTAGGCCTAGAATAATATGTGCCAAGTTTCGTGAAAATCGGTTCAGATTTAGATATAGCTCCCATATATATTTTTTCGGACTTAAGGTAAATGGTGCACCAAAGTGCCTATATGTCTTTCGATTTGCACGGAATTTTGCATAGGGTACTAAATTGGGTGTAGAATGATGTGTGTTAAATTTCGTAAAAATCGGTCCAGTTTTAGATATAGCTCCCATATATATTTTCATCCGACTTAACGTAAATAGGACACCAAAGCCCCTATATATCCTTCGATTTACACGAAATTCGGCATAGGGTACTAAATTGGGTGTAGAATGATGTGTGCTAAGTTTTGAAAAAATCGGTTCAGATTTAGATATAGCTCCCATATATAATTTCGCCCGATTTTAGGTAAATTGTGCAACAAAGACCCTGTATATCTTTCGATTTGCACGAAATTTGGGATAGGATACTGAATTAAGCCTATAACGATGTATTGTAAATTTCGTAAAAATCGGTTCATATTTCGATATAGCTCCCATATATGTTTTCGTCCGATTTTATGTAAATGGTGCACCAAAGTCCCTACATAACGTTCGATTTGCACGAAATGTGCGCTCCAAGCTCCTTACGTTTGTCCGATTAACACGTAATTTTGATGATGTAGCAGATGCAGCTATAGGTTCCATATGTATTTTGAACGGGTATCTGATTGAGATTAAATTTTTAACAGTACGGCGTGCGTATGTTCCTTCGAGGGACATTGTAAGGATACATATGCGCAAAACACCCAATGGGTAACATATAGTCGACCCAGTCCGACTTTACTTACTACTTTCCGTACTGGTTAAAAAATATCTTTCATGCTCCTACACAAGGCGTGGATTTATTAAAAAAAAAAATATTTTTTCATGGTCCTACACAAGGCGTGGTGTTTAAAAAAAAAATAATTTTCATGGTCCTACACAAGGCGTGGTGTTTAAAAAAAAATATTTTTTCTTGGTCCTACACAAGGCGTGGTGTTTAAAAAAATATTTTTTCGTGGTCCTACACAAGGCGTGGAGTTTAAAAAAATATTTTTCAAAACTATATTTATTTTTTTTATATTAATATAATTTCAGGTTCCTTAGGAATGCCAATTTTCACCACCGGCTCCAGTGATCTATATTCCGTTTCAATAATAGATTCTGCTAAGTTCAGTATCCATAGGTAGATTATGGTTAGAGTTACGACTAGGAAATAATTTCTATTATTTTTGAATAAAAAAATAATATTTAAGGTTCCGCTTACCTCTCCACAACCATGGCGACATATTTAAAATTTTAGTTTAGGTACAAACTTGTCTAGACCACTAGCTAAGCCTTTAAACAACCTCTTAATGACTAATATATAGGCTGGGCAATACGCAGCCTAGTGTTGCTCTTAGGTCTTGTAAAGCAGTTTCAATTGTTCGTGACTCTCATATATATTTTTTTAATTAAGAGAAGTAAATTTAAATTCCTAAAACTTATCTACAAAATAAGTCGTTCTATTTGTTAATGACTTTTTACCCAGAGAATGGTCGGATCGACCAACAAAACTTGTTAAAATTTTATTTTTATGAAATTTAGTTTTTCCCCTCTGAAGTCATAATTTTGAAATTCACTTTTCCCTCACTTTGTCCCACTGTAGTTTGACATGTATGCATGATCCTCTTGGCTTGGATGATGATCTATTTAGTGTCCCTCTTTTAAACTGAAACTCACAGCAATTAGCCTCTAACAACCCCTCTTACTCCCTTTCGTCTGAAACAAGAGGCAATTTCTACAAATTTTTGCTCGTTTACACATCGACGAGAACAATGGAAAGGTGACTGCTGAAGCAGACAAAATGGATAAATGGCGAACAAAAGGACACCAAAAAAATATCAAAATGCCCATAGGCATAGAAAAGGCTTTCGCACAAGAAGCTGATGATGATGACAAAAAGACTCTGGTCCCTGGGCAAACAAAAGACGAGATGAAGTCAAGCAAGAAAGCAACAACAACAACATCACACCAAGGAAAGCAGTAGGAAGGCCATCATTTACGATCTTTCAAAAAAAGAGGAGGAGAATAATGAAACTCATTTCTACTGCAGTAGATGTGTTAACTGAAAAGGACATTCATTGCCAGAGGAAATGTTAACAAAGAAGGGGAGAGAACTGGGACATGTTGCGAACAATAGAAAACTAAATACCATTGATTTGCTGGTGTTGTTGCTACAGAATTCCGACCTTAATCAAATAATCTTTTAAATTGCCAAAGGACATGACAGAGAGACTTCGTTCTATGTGTCGTTCTCTTGTTCTCCATTACAGCTATTGTCCTTAAATTTTGTTTTGTTTTAGAAAGCCAATAGAAGAAAATCAGATTCCACTGAGAATTCTTTTCAATACGACTTTTTTTTCTAATTTCATTTGAAGGGATTAATATTGTGTGACGTTTTTTTCTGAACGTGAATGTGTGTGTTTGTGTTAATTCCTCGAAGTGTTGTTATTGCTTTTCGGGATTTGTTGAACATTGAGGCCTCAATGTTGGCCAAAAATACGTGGCCACCATTGTTCGGATTCGGATTGTGTGTTTGGATGTTTGTTTGGTGATCTTGGTAAACCAAGCCATATTTGGTTATTTGCTGAGGCGATTGAGTTGTTGTTTGTTTTGTAATTATTTCAATTTTTTTGATGTTTATGATGATATTTGTTTTTATGACATTTTTATTTTCAGAAAAAAATAAATAATTGAGAGATTCGCATTTTTTGTAGGACTAATAGAAAAACTATTCTTTAAAAAATCTACGCCTTGTGTAGATCCATGAAAAAATATTCTTTAAAAAAATCTACGCCTTGTGTAGATCCATGAAAAAATATTCTTTAAAAAATCTACGCCTTGTGTATGGTCATTGAAAAAATATTCTTTAAAAAATCTACGCCTTGTGTATGGTCATTGAAAAAATATTCTTTAAAAAATCTACGCCTTGTGTATGGTCATTGAAAAAATATTCTTTAAAAAATCTACGCCTTGTGTAGATCTATGAAAAAATATTCTTTAAAAAATCTACGCCTTGTGTAGATCTATGAAAAAATATTCTTTAAAAAATCTACGCCTTGTGTAGACCCATGAAAAAATATTCTTTAAAAAATCTACGCCTTGTGTAGATCCATGAAAAAAATATTCTTTAAAAAATCTACGCCTTGTGTAGGTCGAGGAAAAAATATTCTTTAAGAAATCTACGCCTTGTGTAGGTCGAGGAAAAAATATTCTTTAAAAAATATACGCCTTGTGTAGGTCGAGGGAAAATTTTTTTTTAAAAAATCTACGCCTTGTGTAGGTCGAGGAAAAAATATTCTTTAAAAAATCTACGCCTTGTGTACGTCGAGGATAAAATATTCTTTAAAAATCTACGCCTTTTTGGTCTTTGAAAAAAATACTCTGTAAAAAATCGACGCCTAAAGCAGGTCGAGGAAAAAGTATTCTTAAAAAATCTACGCTTTATGTAGGTCGTGGAAAAATATTTGTTAAAAAATCCACGCCTTGTTGAGGGTCCATTTGTTGTAGGTCCAATATTATTCTGAGAAATTTGTCCGCCATCCCCTGTAGTTACTCTGGTGGAAGTCATCTATGATCTACATCCATTATTAGCATTGAAATATCAATTTGATTTCCTAATTACCCCACCCGGGTAATGAATCCTCAATGAAGGACATCCACTCGGCATTCATAATACCAAAAAATCTATCTACGAAAGAAACACCTTTTTTAGAAGCCTCCTACCAGAAATCACCAAAAATAGCTCTATCACATTACAAAGAAATTTTGCGGAAAATGTCAAACCGATATTCTTGGTATACCACCAAACCAGCAACCACGATCGTGGCTGTATTACAATACCTAACCTTTAGCAAAAGGACATAAAAACAAGAATATTCCCTTGACGCTGGCAAGGCAATAGAGAACGACGTCATACATCCCACCCATTGTTCGTCAACATTTACCCAGATCGGCTTAAATATTTTGAGAGATTTTCACAAAATAATTACACAACAGAGAGTAAACAGCGGGACAAATGTTAACACTACGCACCGAAGGAGGTGTCAGATAGGTGAACATCATCTAGGCAGTGATGAGATAAGCGTGGTTTGTTGTTGTTCGTAGGACTTTAAGAGTGAGACGGCAGTTTTAGGTTGCAAATGCCTTCTTTGAAATTTAAGCATGCAGCGCACGAATTACTTTTTAGAGACGCTTGTAATTGAATAAAATGAGCAAATTAGCAGAAAATACTGTGCAGCAGCAACCAATTGATGACAGTAATGAATAGAGGAAATGGTTGGAGTATTATTGGGAAATTATTAGGCAGATGTTTGCTGGGATTTTTTTGGCGCGCAATAAAGAAACCCGTGAACAAGTAGAAAATCAACGACTTGTGGAGATCCACGAAAAAATATAATTCTGAAAATCAACGCGTGGTGTAGGTCGAAAAAATATATTCTACAAAAATATACGCCTTGTGTAGGTCGCGGAAAATAAATCCTTTAAAAAAAATATTTTCCTATGAATTATCATATAGAGAATCGTTGATGTTTTGAAAGAATATTTTCCAAGCGTATCAGACTTGCAAACTTAAATATTTTTTTCAATATTTCTGTTTAATTTTATAGCTACAATAAGCTTGTAATTTGTTCCAGTTAATTATTAGCATTAATTATTGTTGGCTATTGTCGTTCGTCACGGCAGCTTTTGAGTGTTATTTCAAATTTATTTGTTCAGCAACAATACATTTTTAAATAAGTACTCTGAAAAGATCTACTCATTTTGGATTAGTATTTCTTCGCTAAAACAAATCTTTTTTTTTAATTTTCCGGCATCGCTATCTTGCTAAAATTTTGGTGGTCATTTCTTGCAATATTTCTGACGGTCCTGTTATTGGTAAACGCAAAACCGCAACCAAATTGGGATGAACCTCAATTAGATCCAGTTACTCCCTATGATTCTGAAGAAGAAAGATAATTTTAATGAATTTTTTAAAGAAGAATTTCTTAAAAAATTTCTTTAATAAATTTACGACTTGTGTGGGTATAGGAAAACATATTCTTCAATAAATCTAAGCCTTGTGTAGGTCCATGAAAAATATTGTTTAAAACATCTACGCCTTGTGCAGGTCCAAAACAAATTATTTAAGAAATCTACACCTTATGTAGGTCCTTGGAAAAATATCGACGCCCTCTGCAGATCCATGCAAACCTTTCTTTAAGAAATCTACGCCTTGTGTAGGTCGAGGAAAAAATATTCTTTAAGAAATCTACGCCTTGTGTAGGTCGAGGAAAAAATATTCTTTAAGAAATCTACGCCTTGTGTAGGTCGAGGAAAAAATATTCTTTAAGAAATCTACGCCTTGTGTAGGTCGAGGAAAAAATATTCTTTAAGAAATCTACGCCTTGTGTAGGTCGAGGAAAAAATATTCTTTAAGAAATCTACGCCTTGTGTAGGTCGAGGAAAAAATATTATTTAAGTAATATACGCCTTGTATAGGTCGAGGAAAAAATATTCTTTAAAAATCTACGCCTTGTGTGGGTCGAGGAAAAAATATTCTTTAAAAAATCTACGCCTTATATGGGTCTAGGAAAAATATTCTTTAAAAATCTACGCCTTGTGTAGGTCGAGGAAAAAATATTCTTTAAGAAATCTACGCTCTGTGTGGGTCGAGGAAAAAATATTCTTTAAGAAATCTACGCCTTGTATAGGTCGAGGAAAAAATATTTTTTAAGAAATCTACGCCTTGTGTAGGTCGAGGAAAAAATATTCTTTAAAAATCTACACCTTATATTGGTCAAGAAAAAAATATTCGTTAAGAAATCTACGCCTTGTGTAGGTCGAGGACAAAATATTCTTTAAGAAATCTACGTCTTGTGTAGGTCGAGGAAATAATATTCTTTAGAAAATCTACGCCTTGTGTAGGTCGAGGAAAAAAATATTCTTTAAGAAATTTACGACTTGTGTGGGTATTGGAAAACATATTCTTTAATAAGTCTAAGCCTTGTGTAGGTCCATGAAAAATATTGTTTAAAATATCTACGCCTTGTGTATGTCAAAAACAAATTATTTAAGAAATCTACACCTTATGTAGGTCCTTGAAAAAATATCTACGCCCTCTGCAGATCCATGAAAAAATATCTACGCCCTCTGCAGATCCATGAAAAAATATCTACGCCCTCTGCAGATCCATGAAAAAATATTCTTTAAGAAATCTACGCCTTGTGTAGGTCGAGGAATAAATATTCTTTAAGAAATCTACGCCTTGTGTAGGTCGAGGAATAAATATTCTTTAAGAAATCTACGCCTTGTATAGGCCCAGGAAAAAACATTCTTTAAAAAACCTACGCCTCGATAGGCCACTGAAACACATTCTTTAAACCAAAACATAAATCTCATATAAATTTGCTGCGCGCCAAAAAATGTGAAACATCTGCCAACTAATTTCCGAATAATACTCCATTTTCTCTACTCATTACTGCCATCAATTGGCATTGCTGCTGCACAGTATTTTGTGCTAATTTGCTCATTTTATTCAATTAAAAGGGCAAACAGCATTCAGCTGAGGCACTGCATGCTTAAATTTCAAAGCAAGCATTAAATTTACAACTGCAGGCCTCGCTCCCAAAGTCCCACGACCAACAACAAGCCACGCTTATCTCATCACTGCCTAGATGATGTTCAGCTATGTGTCACCTCCTTCGGTGTGTAGTGTTAACATTGTCCCGCTGTTTACTCTCTGTTGTGTAATTATTTTGTGAAAATCGCTCAAAATATTTAAGCCGATCTGGGTAAATGTTGACGAACAATGGGTGGGATGGATGTATGACGTTGTTCCGTTGTTGTTGCCTTGACAGCGTCAGGGGAATTGTCATGTTTTGATGTCCTTCGGCCAAGGTTAGGTTTCTGTAGTTGAACCACGAACGTGGTTGCTGGTTTGGTGGTATACCAAGAATGTCGGTTTGACATTTTCCACAAAATGCCTTTGTAATGTGATAGAGCTATTCGGTGAAGTCTTCTATGAGGCTTCTGAAAAAGGTGTTTTTTTAGATTGATTTTTGTTGGAAATATGAAGGCCGAGTGGACGTCCTTCAAAAAGGACTTATTACTTAAATGGGGTAATTAGTGAATCAAATGGATATTTCAATGCTAATAGTTGATTTAGGTCATCGATGGCTTCCACCAGCATAATGAATACTTTTTGTTAAAGAATAATTTTTCAAAGCTTACACAAGGCGTAGAATTTTTGATGATTTTTTGAGCCTACAAAAGTCGAACATTTTTTAAGGAATATTTTTTCATGGACACAAGGAGTAGATTCCTTAAAGAATATTTTTTCATGGATCTACACAAGGCGTACATTTTTAACGAATATTTTTTCATGGACCTACACAAGGCGTAGATTTTTTAAAGAATATTTTTTCATGGATCTACACAAGGCGTAGATTTTTTAACGAATATTTTTTCATCGACCTACACAAGGCGTAGATTTTTTAAAGAATATTTTTTTCATGGACCTACACAAGGCGTAGATTTTTTAAAGAATATTTTTTCATCGACCTACACAAGGCGTAGATTTGTTTAAGAATATTTCTCCAGAGATCTACACAAGGCATAGATTTTTTAAAGAATATTTTTTCCTCGACCTACACAAGGCGTAGATTCCGTAAAGAATATTTTTTCCTCGACCTACACAAGGCGTAGATTCCGTAAAGAATATTTTTTCCTCGACCTACACAAGGCGTAGATTCCGTAAAGAATATTTTTTCCTCGACCTACACAAGGCGTAGATTCCGTAAAGAATATTTTTTACAAACTCACATTAAATATGCAGTTTTTCTTTCATAATGTATTAATTTTATTTCGGCACTTTTATAACAAATAACTATAATCAAATGGTACTATCGGATATAAATCAACATAATTTGGATATAATTCATAGGGTATTATATAATGAAAATCTTCACTCGGTCTTGCGTTTACCAACAACTGGGCCGTTAGGAATATTGAAAATAATGCCAAAAAATAATTGAGCATGACAGTCGACGTTGACGGAAAATTTAAAAAGAGTGACATTATTAAAGCTAACCGGGCAAATCGTTTTTGAAAACTTATTTAAAAAATTTGCTGCTGCTGAAGAAATAAATTTGAAGTAGCATACAAAATCGGTCGTGACACACGACAAAAGCCAACAGTAATTAATATAAAAAAATACTCACAAAGTGTATTTTTAAAATTAAAACCTGTACTGCAAAAAATATTCACGATTTTTGAACTGATAACCTTGGTAAATATTATTTATTAATCGAAATTTACGAATCTTTGAATGATAATTCCTAGCAAAAAAAAAAAAAAACAAAAAAAAATATTTAAAAATTCTCGTCCTTAAAGACCCATATTCCTTATGCGCCTAATAGTCCTTAAAAAATATTTTTTCTTTTTTTTTTTTTTTGAAAAAAAAAACACACTATAAGTCCTCGAAAATCTGCCTTATCTCATAAGACAGATAATCATTGGAAAATATTTTGACTAGGCCTTGAAAAAAATTTCCTTTTAAAGTTTGCAGTCATTTTGTCTTTGGAAAAATATACTGTAAGTAATCCTCTCTTATGGGTCTGAGAGTCCCTAAAAATATGGTTTAAAAATAAACTAATGGACCTTGGAAAAATATTTCTTAAATTAATTAACCCTTGTGGGACAGATAGTCTTTGCAAAAAATATTCATAAAAAACTCACGCTGATTGCCAAAAAAAAAAAAATCCTTGAAAAAATATTCTTAAACAAATGTATGATTGTAGGGTTTGAGGTCCTTCGAGAATATCGAATCCATAAAACTTCGAAAGAACCAACTTGAATACTTGTTCATTGCTATAGTTTTGCCCGCCAAAAAATAAGAAACGCCTACCCAGCAAACATCTGCCTAATAATTTCAAAATAATACTCCAAGCATTTCCTCTATTCATTACTACCATCAATTGGTAGCGGTGCTGTTGCTGCTGCACAGTATTTTGTGCTAATTTGCTCATTTTATTCAATTACAAGCGTTTCTCTTAAAAAATTCCTGCTTAAATTTCAAAGAAGGCATTTGCAACCTAAAACTATCGTCTCCTTCTCAAAGTCCTACGAACAACAACGAACCACGCTTCCTCATCATAGCCAAGATGATGTTCACATTTCAGTCACCTCCTTCGGTGCGTAGTGTTAACATTGTCCCGCTGTTTACTCTCTGTTGTGTAATTATTTTGTGAAAATCGCTCAAAATATTTAAGCCGATCTGGGTAAATGTTGACGAACAATAGGTGGATGGATGTATGACGTCGTTCCTCTATTGCCTTGCCAGCGTCAAGGGAATTGCTTTGTTTTTATGTCCTTTAGCCTAAGGTTAGGTATTGTAAAACAGCCACGATCGTGGTTGCTGGTTTGGTGGTATACCAAGAATATCGGTTTGGGATTTTCCGCAAAATTTCTTTGTAATGTGATAGAGCTATTTTTTGGTGATTTCTGGTAGGAGGCTTCTGAAAAAAGGTTTCTTTGTAGATTGATTTTTGTTGGAAATATGAAGGCCGAGTGGATATCCTTCAGTAAGGACTTATTACTCGGGTGGGGTAATTAGTGAATCAATATAATATATCAATGCTTATAATGAATTTAGATTATTGATGCCTACCACCAGGACTACTGCAGACAATGGATAATTTTCTAAATACATTCACATAAAGAATATTTCCCTCAACCTACTAGACATTATTAAAGGCCATTTCTTTCCCAATATACTCTTAGCGTAAATTTTTAAAGAATATTTCTTCCTCGACCTACCCCAGGTGTGCATTTTTAAAGAAAAAATTTTCCTCGAACTCACAGGGCAACGATTTTTTAAAGAACTTTTTCATGAAGAACTTTTCATAAAGACTTTTTTCTGGTCCTACACAAGGCGTAGATTTTTTCCTCGGCCTACACAAGGCCTAGATTTTTCAAAGTAGATTTTTTTCTCTGCCTACACAAAGCTTAGATTTTTTAAAGAAGATTTTTTCCTCAGCCTACACAAGGCGTAGACTTTTTACAGAAGATTTTTTCCTCTGCCTACACAAGGCGTAGATTTTTTAAAGAATATTTATTCACAGCCTTCACAAGGCATATTTTTTTAAGAATATTTTTTCCTCGACCTACAAAAGCGTAGATTTTCAAAGAATATTTTTTCCCCGACCTACAAAAGGCGTAAATTTTTAAAGAATATTTTTTCCAAACTCACAATAAAATATGAAATTTTTCTTTCATAATGTATTAATTTTATTTCGGCACTTTCATAACAAATAGCTATAATCAAATGGTATTATCGGATATAAATCAACATAATTTGGATATAATTCATAGGGTATTATATAATGAAAATCTTCACTTGGTCTTGCGTTTACCAATAACTGGGCCGTTAGGAATATTGATAAGAATGCCAACCAATAATTGAGCATGACAGACGACGACGACGGAAAATTTAAAAAGAGGGAAATTATTAAAGCTAATTGGGCAAATCTCTTCTGAAAACTTATTTAAAAAATCTGTTGCTGCTGAAGAAATAAATTTTGAAATAGCAATCAAAATCTATCGTGACTCACGACAACAGCCACAGCAATTAATATAAATAATGGTTAAAAAAAAAAAATTACGGACAAATTAAAAAATGTATTGCAAAAATTTTTCACGATTTTTTAACTGATAAGGTTATCAGTTCAAAAATCGTGAAATATTATTTCGTAGCAAAAAAAATAAATAAAATATTTAAAAAATCCTCATCCTTATAGACCCATATTCCTTATGCGTCTGACAGTCCTTAAAAAATATTTTTTTGAAAAAAAAAATCACACTAATAGTCCTCGAAGATATGCCTTATCTCATAAGACAGATAATCATTGGAAAATATTTTGTCTAGGCCTTGAAAAAAAATTCCTTTTAAAGTTAGCAGTCATTTTGTCTTTGGAAAAATATGCTGTAAGTAATCCTCTCTTATGGGTCTGAGAGTCCCTAAAAATATGGTTTAAATATAAACTAATGGTCCTTGGAGAAATATTTCTTAAATAAATTAACCCTTGTGGGACAAATAGTCTTTGCAAAAAATATTCATAAAACATGCTTGGAAAAATATTCTTTTAAAAAATGTATCATTGTAGGATTTGAGGTCCTTTGAAAATTCCAAAGCCTTAAAACTTCCAAAAAATCAACTTGTACATATAAATACGTGTTCACGGCTTTCCTTATTGCGCGCCAAAAAATATGAAACGCCCACCTAGAAAACATCTGCCTAATAATTTTACAATAATACTCCAACCATTTCCTCTATTCATTACTGTCATCAATTGGGGGCGGCGTTGCTGCTGCACAGTATTTTGTGCTAATTTGCTCATTTTATTCAATTACAAGCATTTCTCTTAAAGAAAATCCTGAGCTGCATGTTAAAATTTCAATGAAGGCAATTGCAACCTACAACTATCGTCTCGCTCTCAAAGTCCCACGAACAACAACAAGCCACACTTATCTCATCACTGCCTAGATGATGTTCACCTATCTGTCACCTCCTTCGGTGCGTAGTGTTAACATTTGTCCCGCTGTTTACTCTCTGTTGTGTAGTTATTTTATGAAAATCTCTCAAAATATTTAAGCCGATCTGGGTAAATGTTGACGAACAATGGGTAGGGAAATATTGCGTTCTTCTTCGTCTTGTACCTTGACAACGTCTAGGGAATTGCCTTGTTTTTATGTCCTTTGCCCATGGTTAGGTATTGTAATACAGCACGGTTGCTGGTTTAGTGGTATACCAAGAATATCGGCTTGACATTTTCCACAAAATTTCTTTGTAATGTGATAGAGCTATTTTTTGGTGATTTCTGGTAGGAGGCTTCTGAAAAAGGTGTTTTTTCGTTGATTGATTCCAACAAATTATGAAGGACGATTCCAACAAATTATGAAGGACGAGTGGATGTCCTTCAATGAAAATTTATTACTGGGATGGGGTAATTAGTAAATTAAATATATTTTATCAACGCTTATAATGATTTTAGATTATCGATACCTGCCACTGCAGACAATGAATAATTTTCTGAAGACATTCACATCTAAAATCCTTGATAGACCTACACAAGGCGCAGATTCTTAAAAAAAAATTTTCTCTCGACCTACTAAACATTATTAAAGAAAATTTCGTCCTCGATATACACTTGGCGTAAACTTTTAAAGAATATTTCTTCCCCGACCTACCCCAGATGTACATTTTTTCCTCGACCTACACAAGGCGCAGATTTTTTAAAGAATATTTTTTCATGGACCTACACAAGGCGTAGATTTTTTAAAGAATATTTTTTCCACGGCCTACACAAGGCGTAGATTTTTTAAAGAATATTTTTTATGGACCTACACAAGGCGTGGATTTTTTAAAGAATATTTTTTTATGGACCTACACAAGGCGTGGATTTTTTAAAGAATATTTTTTATGGACCTACACAAGGCGTGGATTTTTTAAAGAATATTTTTTATGGACCTACACAAGGCGTAGATTTTTTAAATAATATTTTTTCATCGACCTACAAAAGGCGTAGTCTTTTTAAAGAATATTTTTTCCACGACCTACACAAGGCGTAGATTTTTTAAAGAATATTATTTCTACGACCTACACAAGGCGTAGATTTTTTAAAGAATATTTTTTCCACGACCTACACAAGGCGTAGATTTTTTAAAGAATATTTTTTCTACGACCTACACAAGGCATAGATTTTTTAAAGAATATTTTTTCTACGACCTACACAAGGCGTAGATTTTTTAAAGAATATTTTTGCCACGACGTACACAAAGCGTAGATTTTTTAAAGAATATTTTTCCACGACCTACACAAAGCGTAGTTTTTTTAAAGAATAATTTTCCACGACCTACACAAGGCGTAGATTTTTTAAAATCGACCTACACAAGGCGTAGATTTTTTAAAGAATATTTTTTCCACGACCTACGCAAGGCGTAAATTTTTTAAAGAATATTTTTTCCACGAACCTGGACCTACCTTCATGGACCTACACTAGGCGTAGATTTGTTAAAGAATATTTTTTCATGGGCCTACACAAGGCGTAGATTTTTTCAAAGCATACACAAGGCCTAGATTTGCTAAAGAATATTTTATTAAAAAAGTTATATATCACCTCCTTGCGTGACTGTACCCTCACCCTTGAGTTTCAATGGAATTCCAATAATTAACCATACCATTGTGGCCAAAAAATCCATCTTCCTGGCAACTCTATCAAATAAATAATAGAATTTGATGAATTTATAAAAGAATCAATGACTCACTCACTCACGACAATTGGTCTTCATCATCAATCATCAGACATTTCAAATTTAAGGACACAATCAAAAAAGTCTCAATTTCCTTGGCAGAAACGAATGAAAGGGATTAACACAGTAATGGAATAATTGGAAATTACAAAAGGAATTTACAACTACATGTGAACGTTATGATTTTAGCTATTCTCACAAACACAAATCAATACACCAACACCACTTTATAAGAAATTTCAAATGAAATTTCGGTTCTACAGTTGTTTGTTGTTCCTTCTTTTCCTTTTATTGATCTTTGTTGGAAAACATTGTGATGGCAAGGAGAGAAAATATTTACCAACATCGGGCACACAGCGGGAAGTCAAAGGAAATGCTGGCATAAAATCCCGAAACAAAAGATAATTTCTTAGGGGCAAATTCTGTTTGAAATGAAGGCAAGGGAATGGGATGAGGGAAAATGCGATGTTCTACAAACCCAAATTAAAATTGCAGTTCAAATGCTAAAATTACATTTAATTGTGCAAAAAAAAACAAAGAAGAATTACTTCTTTGTAATCTCCCCTACCCTCTGGAAGCCATTACAACAAGTCCTAGCATTTATTATTGAGTGTTGAGACATCAATAAGGCTGTTTTGTTGCCCTGCAAACAAAAAATAATATTTACAACATATGTTTGAAATGTTGTACAACACACAAAGACATGACATAGATAAAACGATAAAATTACATTCTTACCAGGATAACTGATATCCTTATAAACCCCGAAAGAAACGAAAAAAAAAACAGAGAATACCTGCCATGATAATTATATTGTTCGAGTTTCGTTTAGAGAACTAAAAATTGCCAACAATTAAAGGTAATCAAAGGTTTGGTATATTTTTTTATTAAGAAATTTGAGAGTTCTATTTCAGTTTGGTTTTGAAATATCCTTGATAAAAGGCTACTCCCAGTATGAGTCATTTATTGCAATAATACGTCGGCTTTTGTACCGATCAAATTTAATTATAACATTACAAATGGAGATTATTAGGGCTAACCGTAATGCATATGTACCTCTGTTTAGGGGAATCAGAGGATTTGCTTTGTGGTACAGGAAACTTCAATTATTTTCAGAAATTTGAGGTAATTTTTAGTTATTGAATTTATTTATTTGTTATGGTTTTGTGATATCAATTTTCATTCGGTAAAGGATTTTGTTTGGAAAATATTTTGTGTTATATGAGACGATATTGATAATAAATAATTTTTATTAATATAAACCGACAATTGGCAATTATATATAATGGTTACTCCGTGCAATGATGGGGTTAATTTGCCGTGTAAAGGAAATGAAATGTAGAGAAATATTATATGATAAAGGTATATATATTCAAATATGGTGTCGTAGACATATTTTGTAATATTCAATACTTTTCACCTAATAAAACCAGTAAGGTAAGCTCAAAAGTCGGACGTGGCCGACTATATGATACCCTTCAACACATTGGATACATACAAGAGATGCTAATATATGACATATAATACATACCGTTTGGTATGCTGCAGCACAGGGCGCCGTTCAAAGTTTTGTCTCAATCGGAAAAATATTGGAATTTTAGTGCACCACTTACATAAAATCGGACGAAACTATATATGGGAGCTATATCTAAATCTTAACTGATTTAAACAAAACTTCATGTACATCAAACTGAACCTTATTCAGTATGCTGTGCACAACTTTGTTACAATCGGACAAAAATTACGAGTTTGGTACACAATTTATCTAAAGTCGCACAAACCTATATATGGAAGCTATATCTAAATCTGCAAAATGTTGTTGCAATCGGACAAAAATTGATAGAGATAGGTGCAAAATTTACCTAAAATCGGACGAAACTCTATATGGGAGCTATATCTAAATCTGAACACAATACTTCACACGCATTAAACTGGACTGTGCAAAATGTTGTCTCAATCGGACAGAAATTACGAGTTTGTTACACAATTTACCAAACGTCGCACAAAACTATATATGGGAGCTACATCTAAATCTGTACCGATTTCCACAAAACTCACGAAGTGATTCTATGCATATGGTCAAAAGGAACCATGGGTCTATCTCGATTACTTTTGCCTGTTACAAACATATGCACAAAGACATAATACCCTGTACCACAGAGTGGTGAAGGGTATAAACATATTTTTTTAAAAAATCTACTCCGTGTTCCCTAAAAAATATTTCTACAACATCTGCACCATATTTGTTCCATAAAAAAATATTTAAACGAATCCACGACTTCTTTAAAAAATATTTTTTTTATAAAATGTACATTTTCTTTTTTCAAATCTAAATAATAAAATAATTCTCTCGGTTTTTATCTTTTTTAATAATCTTCGTCACAATTTTCACTGATTATCAATCTGCTGTAGTAAAATAGATGTACTCCTAAAAGTATGCAACACTTCATATTTCAATAAAAATACATATTGGCGCGCATGCGTTTCTTTAACTGTCCCAGCAAACAAAGACACACCCGAAAACATGTTTTAAACGTAGGAGATAAAAGACGAAACCAATGTAATTAAGATAAATTAATTACCTCGGAATTACCTTGGACTGACCGAATTATTTATACTCTCCAACAGGTAGTGTGCATTTAAAGGTCCCTAAATCTGTCGGAACCTTTATATGACCTATGTATTATATGGTAGTAGGTTATTCATGCTCTGAAAAAAATAGTGTTCCTAAATACAATTATTTGTTTGGAATACTGGGGATAGAACTTCAACATACCAAAAACCAGTGAGCGGAGCAGTATATTCGGACGGGGCCGACCATACGACAACCTATACAACTACCACGGAACTCTAACTTTCTGCTGGTGTTTATTCCGAGCCTGGACAATATTTCGTGATATTTGCACCATCTTGCCCCATTAGAGGTCAAAAGCACCTTTTCCTTACACTGACATATTTTCCGAATATTACTAATATTCAGTACAGTCCTTCTAATTACTTGTCCATATTCCCTTCACCGCGGGTTGTGTTGTGACGTTCGGCTTATATTTGTGGCCTATAGATCGACTAAAAAAAACAACAACAAAATTATGTTTTCGGTCCACTTCATCCCAAAATTATTATCTGATCATAACCGAAAATTGTAGGCGTTGTCCTTGACCATAACCCGAACCTCATGGAAAATTAATGGGTTACTAAATAATATCTGAATACATAAGCAACTGTAAATATTTAAGTGTAACTCCCACATCCGATCACATACGACAATATAATTGGTATCAATATAAAGGTCAACTACTACTCTTCGATATACTATCAACTCTTCGTGTCTATGTCCTTCAGGAGTAAACATATAGGCCATAGAATACCAATTTTGTAATTTTTCAAACAAAAGTCGAGGTCCATTTAACCAGCTAAATATTGACCGATCTTTATGATCGCTTATTCTTTGGCCCGATTCCCTTCTCCATGTAAAATTTCGCGACGTTCGGACCATCATTCTGGCCTCTAGATCGACCAGAAAAACCGACAAAAATTAAGTATTTGGTCCATTTCATCCCCTAAGTATTAAACTATCTTTACCAAAAACATTAGAGGTCTTTATTGGCCAGAACCCATGCTACATGCAAAATTTCGTGTAGTGGCCTGTATCGTGTTTACAAATTATAATGGACGGATGGACGGACACACATGTCTAGATCAACTCAGCTGGTCGAGATATGACGATCGGTATGCTTGAAGATAGGTCTAGGACCAATATTTCGCGGCGTTACAAACTTTTGGGGCTGTACAAAGCTATAATACCCCGACAACATAGTTGTGTAGGGTATAATTAATCGGGTTCTTTATATGGGCAAATTTTTAAACATTGAATAATTTCTGGAAATAAGTTTTTTATAGACCAAGAATCCAATATGCCAAAGTATAGTTACGAAAATTTGGTTGAAAACCTAATAATGCCGAAAATATAACGGCACCTGAATAAGGGGGCTATATTTAATTTTCTGCAAAAATTGCGTTTTATACAATGGGAAATGCGGCTAAACACTTCACACATCGGTGGGAAATTCCAAATAAACCTCAAAATACGAGATAATACCTTTTTTTGGCAGCTATAAAAAAATTCGATAATAATGATTTTTTGTAGGAATATTTGGCACCCGTAGAGAGCCTGAAAAACAAATTATAGCCAATATTGTTGAAAAGCGGGCTCAAATACCGAAATTTCGGATGTAGCGTTATATGGGGGCTACTCTAAAAAGTGGACAAATATAGATGATTGTCTGTAGGAAGATTTTCTACCCAATTAGAAGTAAAATCCAAAAAATTAAATTATTGCAGAAAATGTTGAAAAACCTGTCCAACACTTTGAAAATGCCGATTTTTTGGGTGAAACGTTATACGGTTGTCCTAAAACATGGATCAATATTCATAGTTTTTGGTTGGGAGATTTTCTGCTCAATGAGAATGCCTAATATAAAACTAGAACCAATATTGTTGAAAAAACGTTCCCAAAAGCCGAATATTAGTTTTGTACCCCTAAAAACATGATCCAATATGTTAGTAGGGAGCTTTATTATTACACAATTTTTTATTTAATACCCAATGAGGCCCTGAAATGCCTCATCAGCTGACGGATGGATGAAAAAAAATCTGTTAAAAATTTTTAAGAACTGAACGCTTTGGAAGTCGGCAGAAAAATATTTTTCGAACATATCCTCCAATAATGGTCTGTTAAAAAATATATATTTTTTAAAGTCAAACTTTTTGATCTGCTCAAAAAAAAAAAAAAAAAAAATGAAATGAAATGAAATAAAAATCAATTTTTATGGTTAACTTAAGCAGGCATGTTTTCTGCTTGATAAATATTGTTTTTTATTAATCTATGATAATTATTTTTTTTTTCCTTAAGAATATTGCATTTAAAAAATGCATGCATTGAAGTTTCATTAAAAATGTCGCGTCTTTGTTGATCATAGCCAATAATTCCCATTTCCCACCAAATATGTTTGCTGGTCTATCTGTTTTGTTTCCTTTATGCCTACAGCCAAAAAATGTTGCATACTTTTTGGGATAAGCCATAAACATAACACCATAGAGCACAGTTTCATTTAGATTGCTATCTTTTGACACAACATTAGTTGTCCCGATTTTTTTTTTAATCAAAGATAAGGAAAAGAAGATGTCTAGACAGGATTTTAAAAATCTATGTGCAATTGTAGTATTTCTTTTTTGCAACATTACCACTAGTGGTCCATTACTTAATTTCACTGGGATAATGAGTGCATTTGCTGGGCTATTCATTGATTGCAATCTTAATCTCAGAGTAAAGGTTTTTTCTTTATTTTTTTTCTTTCTTTATTCCTGTGACACAAAAAAGGTAAAAGTCTTAGCCTGAATAAAGACAACATCTTAGCTTCCTTATCAAGTGATCTTATTTTGTTGCTTCCTAAGAAGAAAACTCGACTTCCTCAGAAATCCATCAATGTGACTCTATGACCATTCTTTGACTGTTTGTCTCTGCTGTCAAGAGAGGAGAAAACAAAAAGGACTTCTTAGTTGATTTTTTTCTTGGGAATTGTTATTTTAGGGATTGTTATTGTAAGGACCTAAAATAACATAAGAACGACATAATAATTCCTTTGACATGGAAGAAGAAGACAATTTTGGTGGCAGTTAGGAACTCGTCGTTATCCTTCTTCCCTTCTGTTTTTTGGGAGATTTAATTGAGTCGGCCATTCGTTGTTTATTTTGAGCATCCTTGTTAAAATAACAATCTCCTCGCCGAGAAATGTATACAAACTAAATACAATTGAAGCATAAATCCTTATGAAAGGATCTTATGGTTGGGTATTGTGTGGGCCACTACTTCAGGGTCTCTTTGGTCAACCAAGAAAATAAAGGGAATTATGGTTACTGTTCGGGGTTTTGCTACTCTGTCATCAGCAGCAGCAAAAAATGTGGGTGAGGGATTTTTGTCTTTGCTTTCCACAAAGGCCCAGGATGTGTCATTGTGTGTTTTTTGCTTCCTGATTAAGGCATTGCTGATTAGTGCGTGTGTGTGCGGTTGAGCCCCTAAGGGCGTTAGGGGTTTGTACACAACATCATACACCAATACACACATGTGTGTATGTAGGAACATTCACTGTGCCCTACACATGGCCTCTTGTGTGGCATCACACATTTGTTTCGTTTTGTGCCTAAAATAACAAAAAATGTGAAAGACTTTCTTTTTTTTTGAAATGCTCCACTGGCAATGCTTGCTTATTATACCCTTCACCACACTGTGGTACAGGGTATTATGTCTTTGTGCATATGTTTGTAACAGGCAAAAATAATCGAGATAGACACATGGTTCCTTTTGAGAATATGCATAGAATCACTTTCTAAGTCGATTTATGCATGTCCGTCCGTCCGTCCGTCCGTCTGTCCGTCTGTCCGTCTGTCTGTCCATGTTAAATTGTAAACAAAGTACAGGTCGCATTTATTATCCGAATTGGATGAAATTTGGCATAGGTCACTTATTCGGCCCAAGGACGAACCCTATTGAAATTGGGAAAAATCGGTTCAGATTTAGATATAGCTCCCATATATATATTTAACCGATTTAATGTAAACGGTCCCTATATATCTTTCGATTTGCACGAAATTTGGTACAGCCTAATCATTTAGGTCTAGAATGATGTCTGCCAAATTTCGTGAAAATGGTAGATTTAGATATAGCTCCCATATATAGTTTCGTCCGATTTCATGTAAATGGTGCCCCAAAGTCGCTATATATCCTTCGATTTGCACCAAATTTGGCATAACGTACTGAAGTGAGCCTAGAATTATGTCTGCCAAGTTTCGTGAAAATCGGTCCAGATTAAGATATAGCTCCCATATATAGTTTCGTTCGATTTCAGGTAAATGGTGCACCACAGTCCCTATATATCCTTCGATTTGCACGAAATTTGGCATAACGTATTGAATTGAGCCTAGAGTGATGTCTGCCAAGTTTTGAGAAAATCGGTCCAGATTTAGATATACCTCCCATATATAGTTTCGTCCGATTTCATGTAAATGGTGCCCCAAAGTCCCTATATATCTTTCGTTTTGCACAAAATTTGGCATAACGTACTGAATTGAGCCTAGAGTTATGTCTGCCAAGTTTCGAGAAAATCGGCCCAGATTTAGATATAGCTCCCATATACAGTTTCGTCCGATTTCATGTAAATGGTGCACCAAAGTCCCTATATATCCTTTGATTTGTAAGAGATTTGACATAACGTACTGAATTAAGCCTAGAGTGATGTCTGCCAAGTTTCGAGAAAATCGGTTCAGATTTAGATATAGCTCCCATATATAGTTGCGTCCGATTTCATGTAAATGGTGCCCCAAAGTCCCTATATATCCTTCGATTTGCACCAAATTTGGCATAACGTACTGAATTGAGCCTAGAATTATGTCTGCCAAGTTTCGTGAAAATCGGTCCAGATTAAGATATAGCTCCCATATATAGTTTCGTCCGATTTCATGTAAATGGTGCCCCAAAGTCCCTATATATCCTTCGATTTGCACCAAATTTGGCATAACGTACTGAATTGAGCCTAGAATTATGTCTGCCAAGTTTCGTGAAAATCGGTCCAGATTAAGATATAGCTCCCATATATATTTTCGTCCGATTTCATGTAAATGGTGCACCAAAGTCCCTATATATCCTTCGATTTGCACGAAATTAGGCATAACGTACTGAATTGAGCCTAGAGTGATGTCTGCCAAGTTTCGAGAAAATCGGTCCAGATTTCTATATAGCTCCCATATATAGTTTCATAACGTACTGAATTGAGCCTAGAGTGATGTCTGCCAAGTTTCGAGAAAATCGGTCCAGATTTCTATATAGCTCCCAAAGTCCCTATATATCCTTCGATTTGCACAAAATTTGGCATAACGTACTGAAATGAGCCAAGAGTGATGTCTGCCAAGTTTCGAGAAAATCGGTCTAGATTTCTATATAGCTCCCATATATAGTTTCGTCCGTTTTCATGTAAATGGTGCACCAAAGTCGCTATATATCTTTCAATTTGCACGAAATTTGGCATAACGTACTGAATTGAGCCTAGAGTTATGTCTGCTTTTTTCGTGAAAATCGGTCCAAATTATTTTGTTCCTATCAGCCAATATACTGATAGGAACAAAACTTTCTGAAATTAGAACAACCTAACCTGTGACAAGTTTTTTTCAAATCGCTTAATATTTGGATAGAACTTCCATATATATTTTCCCCTGGTTTCAAGTAAATTGGGCATCAAACTCCTCATGTTAGTCAGATTGACATCAAATTTTGCACAACTTACAAAATTGAGCATAGAATTACGCAGT